>NC_142590.1:68602700-68642700 GCF_965207765.1 Zootoca vivipara
AATTGTGAACATGAGGTTTTATTATTTGTGTTACAATCTAGACACTTTGTTTTTATATAGCTCTACTTATTGTAGTAACAGGACAACAGTCATTTGTCCCATCAATGATCCAGCAAGTGTCATCAAGTGGTAGGCAAGGCTCAATGCCTCCTTCCCATTAGCACTGTGGCTTTCATGTGGCTCGGTCTGGCAATTTCCCCCCAGGTCAAATAGACAAGGAAATAGTATACTATTTATCAATACAAACATATTTTCTGGCCTGCAAAAATGGTGTGAAACACCATGGTAAGTGATGGGGAAAGGAGAGTTGGTATGTGTACTTAAGGAGAGAGGAGTGGGAGCAAAGTTAAGAGAGAGTACTAGCTGGCTGTGATCTAATTGTGTCTGGGGCATTTTGGCAGCAATGTTCTATAGCTAGCCCTGATTTCTCAGCATTCTGTAGACTGCACTGAAAACCTCAGCAGTGACAAGCACACTATGTAGTAGCATCTCTGAAAGTGCTCTCCAATCATTTATTGAGCCTATAATTCAACTAAAAACTTGTCACTGAGGTTTCTTTCTGATGCTGCTTTTCTGAGTTACTTCTACATCAGCCCTATTTTTTAAAAAAGAGTTTTCACCTGAAGAGTGACAACACTTGGGGTTCTAACTTAACAACTAACACAAACACAGAATGAATTGTTGGTAAAGTTACTTCTTTAATTATCTTCTCTTTATTTCTGCATGGGATGGAGGTGTAAATTGAAAAACTGGCATTGCTTTGTGAATTAAAAATATTTCTTAAAAGAACTGCTAGCAAATGCAAACCTTATGTTCAATTGAAAGAGAAACAAACTTGGTTCAGTTGTGTAGGAAACAAAAATGTTAAACCTACTTAATTTGTTCTACTTGCTGATTATTTTTCTTCTTCCTTGGAGGTTTCTTCTTCTTGGGTTTATTGGCATTCTGATTGTTCGGTTTGCTGTTCACACCAAAATGTCCTGCAGATATATCACTTTGCAGCAAGTTTACCAACAAAGGGCTTGTTATTGTGACATCCTTGTTGACAGGAAAACCTGGGTTTTGTCCACAGGAAATCTGATTCCCATTTTGAGCTCCACTAAAAGGAGTACTAAAAGGCATCCCATGCCCAGCAAAATGGCTCCCTGGTGTATTGTTGTTTCCCTGCATCCCTTGCAAGTGGGGAGGCACCATGTTTCCTTGTTGCATAGAAACATCAGGTAGCATTTGTGTCAAGTTCACATCACTGTTTGTAGTAGTGGTGGTATCACCCAGTTGCTGAGACATGTGAGGGTTAGTTCCTGTGGGTCTCAGAACTTGTCCTTGAATCCCCATAACCTGAGAAGGATTGCTGTTCACAGGGCCTTGCTGGGCCATCATCTGTCCTGTGAATTGCACCATGTTTCCCTGCATATTGGGGGTTGGTCCTCTCATTATTTGAGCTGGCCCCGTCATAACATTGGACTGGCTTTGAGCACCGAACGGCTGTTTATTTCCTTGCATCTGATTGGTCATCATCTGCTCCATCATTGAATTTTGCTGCAGCAACACCTGGCCTTGCGGTCCCATCATCTGATTATGTGCAGCCATCATCTGTTGGCCTTGCTGGGGAATCATCTGCTTGGGTGGTGTCATCCTTTGTTGTGATGGACCAAGATTTTGGTTCTGAGATGCTACCATCATCTGGCCCTGTGGCATGAGCTGAGCTCGAGAAAGTATCATCTGGTTTTGAGGATTTAGAGATCCCTGAGGCTGAATGTTCACCATCTGTCCTTGGGAGGACACTATTTGTTGGTGCATCCCCATTAGCTGAGATTGTGGTCCTTGTGGAGGTTGTCCCTGCATGCTGCCCATATTAACTTGTGGAACTCCACTGGTACCTGTCTGCTGGTTGCTCATATTTCCATGAAGACCCATTAAGTTGGTCTGCATCATATTTGATGGGCCATGTTGAACTTGCATCTGATTCTGAGGAGGACCATTTCCTTGACCACCTTAAAAATTTTAATAGTTCAGGTTAGACAATTGTAAACTGAATTGGTATAAGAGCATGTAAATTAATAAACTAGTCTAGAAAAATTTCTCTGTGTTTAACATTTACAATACTGTACTATCAAAATTCCTATATTTGAAACATGGTCTGAAAGTAATTGTGAATGTTGGAAATCCTAATAATTATTCTCTAACATTTCTGCCAATAATACATGATCAGAACGTGCAAAAGAAAGAGGTAACAGATCAGTGGTGGAATATTTTCAAAGCAAATAGAAGTTAACACCATAATATATTATTCAACAGTCATATTTAGAATCTTTTACTGAAAGGCAAATAGGGTTTTATAATGTTTCCAGGGCATTGTCTACGAACAAAATCTTTTTTACAAAAGGGTGAAAGGTTCTAATTGGTCTTCCCAGTGTTTCCCAAGGCCTCTATTGCACCTACCTTACCTAAGCAGCTGTTTACTGTCTCCATAACAGTAAATAGAAGGAGGCAATTTTTCAAAATGGCACTAAATTCAGATAAACTTAACTTTTGAAGTTGACAGTTCTGTGTCATTTAACACAGCAGTCACGTTTCTACACATACAAAAATTACTACTATTGAAAATACAACATTATTTGCCAAGTAATGTGGATTGTATCTAATGATGGCTTTGTGCTTGCACAAGGTAAGGCACCTGATTTTCACCAATCCCTCCTACGCTCCCCACTACCACTCCCAAAAAATTTCCCTTGAAGGTTAAGGGCCACTCAAGATTGGATATGGCATAAAGTGCTAAAATTACTCGAAGCTACGAACATGAGTTTGACCAAACTACGGGAGGCAGTGGAAGACAGGAGTGCCTGGCGTGCTATGGTCCATGGGGTCACGAAGAGTCGGACACGACTAAACGACTAAACAACAACATTGGCAAAAACTGAGTGTGTCACCTTGTACTAGCAGAAGCAGTCCTAAACCACTACTCCATAAATGAGAAAAGCAGACCAATAATATATTAAAATTCAGCTACCAGACCTGTGTGCTGCACGCTCTGACTTGTTTGCAATTGGGGTGTTCCACTATTTGCAGGTGTCCCTGGTGCTGTAGAAGGCACCTGACTTTGCATGAAGTTCTGATTTGCCTGTCCTGCAGGAAAGCCAGGTGGGAGACGCTTGGGCATTCCTGGACAGAAAAATAACTTTGTTTATTAATTGCATTCCATAGTAATATTGATTAATATATTATTATCATGATACAGTCAGATGGAAGTTAAGATGATAATAAAGCAGGAAAAATGGGGGGGGGGCTGTTTGCCATCAGGGGATTTTTGCTTCTACTAGCTATGTTCCACCCTCCAGCCCCAGCAGCCTTAATAAGTGAGCAGCAGCCAGAAGAAATGGAGTGGGTGGTCTTGTCTTTTGACTCTATGTATGCAAAGGTGTGTTTTTTTGGATAAGGGTGTTAATAGTTACTACTGTTACAGTGAAACCTCGAGTTGCAGACGTAATCCGACCCGGAGGCACGCCCACAACTCGAAGCGTTCACTTCCAGAAGCATGCGATTTAGTGCTTCTGCTAAATACCGTTCTGGTACTTCCAGGCTGCCGCGGGACGCAACTTGAAAAGACGTAGCCTGAAGCGGACACAACATGAGGTATGACTGTATTAGCTTTAGAGATACTACGGAATATTATTTAGTCTATTAGTAAAGTTTGTGCTAATTTAATTTAATTTGATAATTTTTAATAAATTAACTGCTGAAACACAATAGGAACATTGTAATTTTAGTTATATATTGTCGTTATTGTATTATTGTATTCCGACTGATTTTCGGCAAACCACTCTAAGCACAAATCTGTGAAAATTGTGATGTATAAATAAACTGACTATGGACTCAATGAGTATGTCAAGTCATGAGAGGCTTGTTTGCCCAACCTAGACAAAAAAAGATTAGAAATGATATTTCACTATCATAGAAAGAATAACCATGTTTGGACAAACATATCACTGCTTAATAACAAGCTTTTTAACTACACGTGCAGCCTTAGGCATGAGCAAGAAAATAAACCAGGAAGACTTTAACAGACTAGTTTTCCATTTTGTCCAAATTGGGAAATTATGGTTAACAACTTCAGAACAAGCTAGGATAAGGAACAAGCTAGGATAAGGAACAAGCTAGGATAAAATTAAGCCCAGGGCTGAATATCCTGGCTTGTTCATTTGAAACAGAAAACTAGTTAACAAAAAACTCCTGGTTTGCTCTCAGAATGAAGGGAGGAGTAAAGCAGCTGCATACACAGCCAAAAGGCTACATATCTCAGCTTATTAAACCCAGAAATGAAAATCAAACTCTTCTACTAATTGTTTATTGATTGATTTTATAAATAGGAACTTTCCCTGACAGTTTGATTTTAAATTATTGCTCATGTATCCACATGAGCAATAATTTAAAATCAAACTGTCAGGGAAAGTTCCCATTTATAAAATTATTTGAGCACTGTACAATTGGCTTAAGAATGTTGAGGTATCTCCTCCCTTGGAAGATTTCAAGCAAAACATGGCCTGTTAGGAAAGGAATAGAGATTTACAGTATTTTGTCTCAAAGCACTGGTTTGGGCAAGGTGATATTTCTTCCAACTTTTATAGTAATAGCAAGGCAACATACAAAATATATAAACATGTGCAACATGTCCAGGAAAAACAATGGCAAACATTATTCAACAGTTCAATTCTTTAAAACATCAACAGGAAATTCACATGGTGTTGCATATTAATTCAGTGTTCATAGGTAACTTATTAATTTTCTATGAAGCCTAGGAAGAAATATTTTGCAATAAAATGATTACTTACCTCCTAGCCCAGGATGTAAGCCCTGTGGACCCTGGTTTTGCTGTTGCATTACCATGAAGTTTGGAGGTACATTCCCCTGCTGTACCATAGGATTACGGCTAGGAGAATTAATAGGCTGTTGGAACCCCTGGGGGAGAGAATTATTCTGGGGAGGCCTTGGTCCCATCTGTTGCTGTGCTTGGTTAACTGTTGGGGAGGATGCAGGAGATCCTTGCTGAAAAGAGGAGGGAGAGGAGGCAGGAGATTTGTTGGTCAGGTGGGGTTGTTGTAGTGGTGTAGGGACCCGTGAAGGCCCTCCCTGAAGATTCTTCATCTGAGGAGCAGTAAATTGGCCAGAGTTGTTCATCTGAGGAAAGTTTGTGTGTGCCTGAGAAGCTTGTTGGCTTCCAAAAGGGTATGGGGGTGGAGGATGGGAGGGTGTTTGTACCGTTGCCAAAGATGGTCTGACTTGGAGTTGCTGCTGCTGCATTTGTCCAGGCAAAGGGCCCTTTTTCCAGCCCTGGTTAACTGTCAATGTGCCCATTGTGCCTTGCGATGGAGGAGGCTGAACTATTCCAGAAGGCACCTGGTTCCAACCAGGAGAAACTGGAACCTGAGTTGGGGTTGTGAACGAAGGACGAATACCCTGTTGTGGTTGCTGGTGCTGTTGAGGAGGGCGTGGCTGCAATTGTTGCTGTGGCTGCATCTGTTGGAAGTTGGCTGGGTTTATTTGCCTATTAACAGAAACTGGCTGTACTGAATGGAGCTGAGGCACTACAGATCCAGATGGATGATTTTGCTGTTGGATAGCTAGCCCTGACAAAAGTGGATCCACTGAATCTATAAAAAGAAATGGAAAAGAAACAGAAACATTGTCTGTAGTTAGTGTAGTAATATTCAGAGGAACAATCATTCTCTTTCTGTTCCTCACAAGCATACGCGCACACACACACACACACAGAGCTCAGGATATTTCTCAATAATTTTTTACCACACTTCACATATTTTTGTGAAAATCATTTTGGGAGAGATGAGGACTAGGCAACAACAATGAAATCCGCAATAATATTTGAATATTTAAAAAATGCAGCTCATTCCATGCACAGAACTACAGTAGTTAAGAGCTTGGGTAAATATTTTAGAATGTGTTTCCAGATTAATAAGCAGAAACTATGGGAAATAAAAAACAAATTCACATTTCTCCAGATATATTTATCCAAGTAAGATCTAAGCTGATTACCTGACTGAGATGTTGGACGAGGTGTTCTAGGTTGCAACTCTGTGTTAGCTGCACTTGTCAACATAGATGATGATACATTCCCACTTTGCTGCATCATCACAGTTGCAGGATTGTTTATTCTTATTAACCCTAGAAACATAACCATATTTTTCATTGTGCAAAGATGCAAATCGAAGTACAGCATTGCACAGAATGAGAAAAGCTTCAAATCCTGCACTGAAATTTTGAAGTTGTTTTTGTTCGGCATATTTATTTGATTTTTGAAAATATATACAAGAAAGCAGAAATTCTAACCAAACTGTTGTCTCTGTGGCAAAAGCCACTCCCATGTGGATCAATAAAGGAGAGTGAATTGCTAAAGGAAACCATACTGTAGATATCTAGTGTGTTGTATTGGCCAGAGGCTTGGAACAGAAGCTGGGAGACCAGTGTTCAAATCCCTATGCTGCCATGTAGCTTGAAAGGTAACCTTGGGCCAATCAATTTCTCAAAGGGTTGTTTTGAGAATAATATGGGAGTGGGGGAACAATGTATGCCACACTGAACTCCTTGGAAGGGCGAGATAGAAATGTAATGATATGTATATGAATGCTAGATCATAGAAACAGGAACACATTACAAATAAGAGTATCAAATACATATGCTAAGATATGTATGACCTTCACTGTTCTCTAAAAAGGGAGCATGGCCAACCTTGTTCCAGAACACCAATAAGCAATTTAAGAACCAAACCAAAAACAGCAACAAATCCACGGGTACTGACCCTCTGTCTTCCAGTTCTCTTCATGACTTATTAAGTTAGTATCATAAAAAAATTCTCCTAAGAAGTGTTTCTTTGTCTATATTATCTGCTTTGTCTTCCTGACTCTAATTTTTCTATTGAATTTTACATACTGTATTATTCAGCTTTCTTTTTGTGTTTGTCATTATCACTATTATCAGTGGCAAAACAAAGCCAATTCATTTACTTTTTAACTGAGTCCAATGGGTGAAATCTGACATTGTGCAAAAAGATTTCTTCTCAAGCAATGGGACATTCTCTTTCCCTATTTTAAAACATTCCTGTTTTTAAATAAAAATCAGGACCCTCAAGAAAGACAGTTACACAGGCTTCTAAACACTGATTACAAAACTTCCTCATTAGAAGTTAAATTATATATTATCTCTGAATGGTTATAAGAACAGCATCTATCCTTGAAGGGAACTTTGGAAAATCTGCCATGTAGGATCTTAGACCAGGCTTCCTCAACCTCGGCCCTCCCGATGTTTTTGGCCTACAACTCCCATGATCCCTAGCTAGCAGAACCAGTGGTCAGTGATGGGAATTGTGATCTCAAAACATCTGGAGGGTCAAGGTTGAGGAAGCCTCTCTTAGAGGATAAAACATTAAAACAGGCTTAAAAAAACCATTCTTCTATACTTAAGTTATAGTAAGAAAATTTGCACATAGCAAAAAATTTTTAGCAGTCTATAAATGTTTCAAAAAAAACCCCCAAACAATCATGCCAAAAACATGAAAAATCAAGAAGTGAAAAGTATTTGGAGTTGTATGAAAGAACAGTTGCATATTTCACAAAGTAACGTATCACTAACTTTTAAAAAGCTGAACTTGCCTTGGTTTCCTGGTATGGGAAAGCCTGTCTCCATTCGTACTGAGTTGTTTTGTCGAATAGGCCCATTAATCCTCACATCTTGGCCTCGGTTTTGAGCCAATGACAAATTGATGGCACCTTCACCTGAAAGCAATCATTAACATTCAAGTCAGAACATAAATATTGCTTCAATATGGCAGGGCAGGAAACTACAAAGTAGCATTTAAAAAGGGCTGTTGAAAAGTGGTATACTGTACTGGATTCAGGTCAACAACATGCATTTAAAACAAACAAATAAGAGGTAATAGAGCTTGCACACTTCTTGGCTTTCCTTAAAAAGTAACTTGAAATATTAATATTGAGAGTTCATCTGCCACCCTGGGCTCCTTTGGGAAGAAGTGTTGGATAAAAATTTAATGAATTTAAAACAAACAAATAAGGTTGTTTATTCTAGTTGCTCCAATCCAGCAATTTTTTGTGGATGTAGATGCTATGATATGTATGTTGAGATTTCCTATTCATTTTAAATGGAGAAAACAATCCATGCATGTATTTCTTCTCTGCAAGGATATTCTTTCCTTGCAGCCATGAATGAGACAGCTAGAAAGCAGAAATATTCTTATATTACCAGAGCAAAGCAGCTGTTATTCAAGTACAGCTTCATCTTATCATTCTTATCAATGAAGCAGTGGGGAAATATGCAAAACATAAGCAATAATAATTTGGATCTGCCAGACTAGCATTTTCAAGCGCATGTGAAAATTAGAAGCAGTATGTAAAAAGTCAGAGGCTGCCATCATTTAATGCCATTTATCATGTGAATTCTGGTTATTATATAGCTGGTTTTACCCACTCTCTCTAGCAACCACAGATGACATGGAGCAGGGGCACGGAAGCTGGCTATTTGATGGCCAGAATTCACGAGGCATGTACTGCTAAATGAAACAGCTGGGAGAAGGGTACACACATTACACATACGAAAGTGTAACATGTAATTTATCCCTGAGGCAGAATATCAGGATGCCAGTGAGGTACAGTATCCTATTATTTAGTACTCAAAAAGCTAATGGAAATATTTACTTTTCAAACACTGTGTTTCTTAAGTATACTATACAGTTCAGGAACAACTGCAAAATTATTTTCAGCTACCTTCAATTTGAACTGAGAGAATTCCCAAGTCTCTAAGTTGTTGGTTGTTATTCTGAGCCAGCAATCGTAGTCGCTCAGCTGCTTCACGAGGAATATTGAAAGTGACACGTACACTGTTCCAGGGTTCCACCTTCTTCAGTTTTAACTTTTCAGATTCTTGTTAAAAGGAGAAAAAAGAAGACAAACTTGTTGAACTACTACAGAGAATGTACATGGTTACTCAAGTACAATAACTGATATCAATATGTAATAGTAACTCTGAGCTACTTCACACAAGACATTTCAACTAGCAATTCAAATGTACAGTGGTACCTCTGGTTAAGAACTTAATTCGTTCCAGAGGTCTGTTCTTAACCTGAAACTGTTTTTAACCTGAAGCACCACTTTAGCTAATGGGGCCTCCTGCTGCCGCCGCACCGCCGGAACACAATTTCTGTTCTCATCCTGAAGCAAAGTTCTTAACTTGAGGTACTATTTCTGGGTTAGCTGAGTCTGTAACCTGAAGCATTTGTAACCCGAGGTACCACTGTACACTGTACACTTCAGGAAGAAGAGTGGGATATATATTTTTTCACTAAAAATAACTAGTAAAAAGTCTGCAATATTCTAGAGCAATTTAACTTTAAATAAATGCATTGCAATCTTACATGTCTAAATCTAATATTTAAAAGTCAATTAAGCGATCTTTCATTTAAAAAATACAAAAGAGTGAAATACCCAGGTGTAAAAGGCCAGGAACATTGTTCAAAATTATGTCCAATTTCTGTTTGAAGTCATCATCATCAAGATTGCCTTTAAAAGCTACAAAGATTGTGGAATCTTCACAAGGGCTCTCATGTTTAATATCATCTTCCTCTAGTCCAGAGTCAAGATCCACATCCAGGTCTTCCATGGTTGAAGAACACGATGAAGTGTGGTTATCTTTTAATTTAGGCATATCACCCCAAACCATGACTATGTAATTTGGTGCAGTGGAAGTTAATCAGGTATTAAGACAAACCTATAAAAGAAAAAAAGTTTAAAATATATTGTTTATATATACATTCACAATTTTACATCTATACAAGCACAGCTTATTGTTAAAACTGTTTCTATTTTGTTCTTACCTTGTTTAGATCTCAAAACGTATTATGTTCATAAGGTGCTTACATACAAACTGAGGCTGAAATGAACCCCCCACCCCCTAAAATAATAATAATCAAAATCACCACCTCAAAATTCTCT
Organism: Zootoca vivipara; assembly: GCF_965207765.1. Taxonomy (NCBI): domain Eukaryota; kingdom Metazoa; phylum Chordata; class Lepidosauria; order Squamata; family Lacertidae; genus Zootoca; species Zootoca vivipara. Next base: position 68,612,714 of record NC_142590.1, read on the forward strand.
CAAAGGAGTCTGTGAGAGTCCCAATGACTTTCTCAAAACCCATTTCATCACTCTGCCCCCCAAGGAAAGGAAATTATTTAGCAATTTTAATGGTGGTGGGAAAGCATACTATGGAGGGACTGATACAGGATTTGTCTTCTTATTTTTAATAATTCTAAAATTCTAAAAAAGCCCCATCAGAATGAAACCACAAGGGTATCGCCTGTGGTTCTTTTAGCAAAGTCACTCCCCATTTTTCTTTTAGAAAAGAATTATGAAATGCATGATAGTTTATCCAGTTAGAGTGTAGTTTTGGTCTAGTACCTGGAAGACCAGGGTTCAAATCCCCACTCAGTTATAAAGTTCGCTGGGTGATCTTGGGCCAGTCACTGCCTCTCAGCCTACCCTATGTCACAGGGCTGTTGTGGGGATTAAAAGAGGAAGGAGAGAATCATGTATGCCACCTTGAACTCCTTGGAGATTAAGGTCAGATGAAAATGCAATAACTAACGAATGAACTAAATAAATATATTAAAAAATTAAGTGTATTTGGCATTTATATACTGCTTGATTGTAAAAACAAAAACAAAAAACTCTAAGCGGTTTTCAAAAATATGAAATAAAACATTTTTAAAAAATCCATTAAAAACAGTTACAACTGAGTATATAAAATCTTTCAACAGTTTAATTAAAATCAACACTTCCTAAAAAATAAAAGATAAAACACACATAACTTCTACATGTAAGGATAGGCTTGCCTAAACAGAAATGTTTTAAACAGGCACCAAAAAGAATACAGCAAAGGTGCCTAATGTCAACGGGCAGGGAGTTACACAGCTTTAGCCAGTAGTCACTGGCACATTGTCTGGCGCTCCTACAGCTGCTGTGAATCACTGCTCCCTAGCAATGGGGCTGCCAAATGCAATTGCTGAGAAACCTCTATTTTCACCACAATAAAAACAACTACTATACAGCTAAACAATACTGAGCAACTACTGTACAGAGCCTAGGGCAGGCATGTCAAACATGCGGCCCTCCAGATGTTTTGGACTACAATTCCCATCTTCCCCAACCACTGGTCCTGCTAGCTAGGGATCATGGGAGTTGTAGGCCAAAACATCTGGAGGGCCGCATGTTTGACATGCCTGGCCTAGGGCTTGCCGATCAGAAGGTCGGTGGTTCGAATCCCCGCGACAAGGTGAGCTCCGGTTGTTCGGTCCCGGCTTCTGCCCACCTAGCAGTTCAAAAGCACGTCAAAGTGCAAGTAGATAAATAGGTACCACTCCAGCGGGAAGGTAAACGGCGTTTCCATGTGCCGCTCTGGTTTGCCAGAAGCGGCTTGACCTGGAAGCTGTACGCCGGCTCCCTCGGCCAATGGAGCGAGATAAGCGCCGCAACCCCAGAGTTGGTCACGACTGGACCTAATAGTCAGGGGTCCCTTTACCTTTACTGTACAATTATTATACCGGTACAATAATACAACTATTAGGGAAAGCAGTGACCTCAGTATCTACGGGATGGTACCCATGACATCGCTGGCATACATACCAAAGCTTTTCTACTTTCTTCAGATGCTGTGCATTTACTGATATAGTACTAAAGGAACAGGTTTTCCTCCCCAGAGAAGGCACCTATTTAGAAAGGCCTTAGCGGATATAAAGTCAATCCAAAGAAACTAATGTTTTCATTTATCACATATTAATACATATTGCTAATAAAAAAGTAGCTTACCTGGAGATCCTGTATCAGAAGCTGCATGACAATTTAAGCTGACCCGGAAAAACTGAGCCATAGGAGGATTCAGGTTGCTGGTCTGCTTTAGCAGACAGTGGGAGTCCAATCCTCTGAAAACTTCAGCTGTGACAAATCTGCAGATGTATCCAGTTAAAATTAATTAAGGGGTGGGGTTGTTGTTGTTTTTGCTCTGAACCAAATCAAGCATGGACATCATTATATTAGTTCCTAAGTGTTTCACCGAAAGTCAACATAATCCTTTAAATATTTTTTATCAACGATAAAAAGTAAAACCATCTTTTTTTAAAAAAAGGATATCCATTCATTGATTTAGTTGGATACAACCCTATATTTGATAGGTTGAGTGTAAAATGAGAGAAGTGATTTTTAAAAAGTTCTTCATTTACACAGGAAAGTCTCCATTAAATTTGCGTATATGGTAGAGGCATATTTTCGGATTAACCATAGGGCTAACATACATCTGTATTATTTAATGTTAACTTAGTTATTAAGAAACATAGTTACAAATAATTTTAGAATGTTAAAAAACAAATAAAATAAATGTTTGTTTGTTTGAGCTGCGCTGAGAAGGAGGTCAGCATGTCATGTTTTATTCCCCTAAGCCAGGGAGAGTTTGCAGAGGCAGAAGTTTACAGAAGGGGTTCTAGAAATCTATTAAATACATACATACATACAGGTAACCAAAATCATATTCTGATAATAAAGTAGTCTCTCCACCCATACTGAGATAAGACTTGGCAAATGATATATAAAATTGGTATACATGTATTTATGCAGCATAGGAATTTTAAAAATCTGAGGCCACTCACACATACTGAACACACAACATTAAGGTTGAATTTTTGCTCCTTTATGCTGATGACTTTATAGCTCATTTAGAACATGAGCCTATGCATGACTATTTACAAGTTAGTTCCACTGAGTTCAATGGGGCATATATGCTTAATGTTTCTTTATTAAATATTATAATTATTTTATAAGGTTTTATCCTATACACACATACCGGTACATCAGTAAGTTATACTTAGCTAAATAAGACTTATTTGCAAATTAACATGACTGGATTAGGCTGCGTTCTATTAAATTCTGAACATCTGACAATCTGCAACTGGCATTTGATAATTTCTGAAATACTAAAACCATTTCATTAGTGAATAATTTTATTTGTACATAGGTGATCTGCATTATTCTCTGCTATATCTGCATAGCAAAAGCTCACACTACAGACATCAATGGCTTGCTAACATTCTAATACTTGTTTTTCTAAGAGGTTGGATACCTGTTAGTCATAACTCCACAATTATCTTAAGTTGAATGACGATCATGTTATCCACAAAATCATACAACATGGTGCCGATCTGGATTAGATTCTGGATGAGGTCCTGTTGCCCTTCCTAGATAACAATAAACCTAAAAAAAATTTCAAGAAGAAGGGGAAAATAATTAACTCTCCACAAGCCTCTCTTTCTTAAAAGAAAGAAAAGAAAAGACATCAGCAAACCACATCTCCTTTCAGCTGTTTGCTATGCTATCACACTCTAGCAACTGGTGAACAAACAAGAGAATTGTGGAAAGCATTGAATTTAGACCTGTGAAAGTTTGATTTGAATCCATGGGGGGGGGGGATTCACGCCTGCTTGCACAATGGGGCTTTTCCCCTCTCCTCCGTAGCCCAAGCTTGGCTGGAGCGGGTAAGCCCCCAGAAGTAAGCATTCCATCTGGCAATGCTTGCACAGACAAGATGTTTGCAAAACCTAGGGTTGACATATCTGGAATATTGCAGTGTCCGGGCGGAAATTGGCAGAGTTGTTTTTTCCGATTTTCCTCAGAAACAGTTCAACAACCTTGCCCTCCCAAAAAAAGCTCAACAACTTTTTTTGAATCCCACACTATGTTCATGTGCTATCTACTCATTAAATTCCAATATATAAAACAATGCCTAACATTTGTTTAAAGAAAGTAAAACCATTTTAGTTTTAGAGTGGAGAAGCAATAGAGGAGCTAGATTTCCCTACCCATAATTCTCTTCTAGTGTCTTTCCCTATAAAGTTTCTAAAAAGTACTTTCCTAAAATACACCTGACAGCTTGGCATATGGGGAATTTTCAAACAAACCCTCTCACATGTCGCAGAAGTAACAAGGGCATGACTGTAAGCCTTACCACAACTAATATGCTCACTGGCCATACCAACCAACAGACCCTAGATTTTCTCCATACTAAAGAGAATGTCACTGATTGTGATGGGGTACTTCAACACCTCTTATAATAAAGTTTCGAACTCCAACAACTAGACCAACAGGGTCACCAAAACTATGGAACATAAAGTAAGGCATAAAGAAAAGTACATATGATTAGCAATACATGAAACCAAAAGATCTCTATTCCCTTTTTACTTACCAAGATGAACTTTCATTGGCTCTTCATTATATGTTGTTTAAAATGGCATTCATTAATCTTAACCTAACAAGCATTTTAGATGACCATGTCTCAGCACACTTTGAGTTTAACCCTAAGAAGAAAAACACACACATGTATAATGTTGCTTATGAAACAAGTAGGTAGCCGTGTTGGTCTGACGTAGTCAAAACAAAATTAAAAAATTCCTTCCAGTAGCACCTTAGAGACCAACTAAGTTTATCATTGGTATGAACTTCTGAAGATGTGTGCATGCACACGAAAGCTCACACCAATGACAAACTTAGTTGGTCTCTAAGGTGCTACTGGAAGGATTTTTTTTTTATTTTGTTGCTTATGAAAGTAACCCTCTGAAAGGCAGCAGCTCTCCAAGTCCTGGTATCTGAGATGCAAGGGGCCGAATCTGGAATATTACGCATGCAATGCATGCTATGTATTGCTGAGCTATGGCACCTACCCTTTACAAGCTATTTGTTCAGAAAATGAGTAAAATGTCCAAATTACACGTGAAGTATAAAATAAGGTATCTAATATGGTTGCCCTTTTTTGGATCCATATAAGGCCAGACAAACACACAAGCAGCTTGACATAATTTTATATCAGGTCATTGGCGCCATAAGCATATCATACTATAATACTTCTGCCAACTACAAAAATAAAATAAAAGGGGTGCCCAAGTTTTCCCATAGATGTTCAGTTCAATCCAAATGGTCCACAACAGATGTCTAACTCTACCCCTTCTCCAAGAAACATTATTCTCCTCCTCTTATATTTATTATCAGGAAAGCCCAGTTCAGTTTACCAACTTTCCTTTATTAGAAAGGCCTAACAAACATACTGTATAGAACTTCTTGCATTCCATGCCTTTGTATTAAAGTGGTGGTGTGGACAGACTGGCATTGTGCCCAGCTCAAAGTCACTACAGATGGAATTGGGCCACTGTCAGAATCATTGTGTCTGGTCCTATGAGATCCTAAGCTGAGATACATAGCACCTTATAAGTTCAGGCAACCTCCACCATTTATTTTGACAGTGTCAATCTGCTAAGGGGGTCCAATATGATTTCATTTCAAAAGAACTCCAAGCTCACATAAACAGTCTCTCTCTCACACACACACAAAAACCCTATTAGGGTACTTTGGACCTCTGTGACAGAAAATAACCTCCAACCATTCTGTCTCTTTATGAATTCCCAACTGTGCCCTAAGACTCTTTTTTCCATGATAGTAAAACAACCCAATATGTCCCATACATGTTAAGTTGGCAACTACAAACAGGAAACAAACAGAGCAGCTTTCTCCTCCTATCACTTCCTAACTCTAATGGGCATGCAGAGACAGAACAGTATGTATCTGGTCCTCCAGATATTGCTGAACTTCAACTCCCATCAACCTTAGAAAACATGGCCAATTACCAGGGGTGGTGTGAGTTACATTCAGCAACATATGGAAAGCCATATGTTCCCCACATCTGGCATGTAGCCATCAAGTCATAAGGAACACAAATGATGTAACTCAAAGCAACATGCATAGAATTTCTAGGCAAACTCCCTTCCAAATGTTTACCAGATCTAGATCTGCTTAGCTTTCATAAAACTGCTACAACATGTGCCTTCACACCATGGGCTAGGACCAACATAGCATGCTTTCATGCTTATACTTAACTAGAACTGGCAGATCCTTAAAAACTTAGAATCATAGTTTTGGAAGAGACCACAAGGGCCATCCAGTCCAACCCCCTGCCAAGCAGGAAACACCATCAAAGCATTCCTGGCATATGGCCGTCAAGCCTCCGCTTAAAGGCCTCCAAAGAAGGAGACTCCACCACACTCCTTGGCAGCAGATTCCACTGCTGAACAGCTCTTACTGTCAGGAAGTTCTTCCTAATGTTTAGGTGGAATTTTCTTTCTTATAGAGCCATTGCTCCATGTCTGCTTCTCTGAAGCAGCAGAAAACAACCGTTCTCCCTCCTCTATATGACATCCTTTTATATATATATAAAACTTGCCTATATAGCTGTGTTGCCTGCCAAAACAGGTAGATATAGGTGAGAGAATACGGTCTTCTTGAGAAAATAAAAAAATTCCTTCCAGTAGCACCTTAGAGACCAACTAAGTTTGTCATTGGTATGAGCTTTCGTGTGCATGCACACTTCTTCAGATACCTAGTTCTAGTTACAGGTAGGTAGCCGTGTTGGTCTGGTGTAGTTGAAACAAAATAAAAAAATTCCTTCCAGTAGCACCTTAGAGACCAACTAAGTTTATCATTGGTATGAGCTTCTGAAGAAGTGTGCATGCACACGAAAGCTCATGCCAATGACAAACTTAGTTGGTCTCTAAGGTGCTACTGGAAGGAAATTTTTTATTTTGTTTCGACTACGCCAGACCAACACGGCTACCTACCTGTAACTGTCTCCTTGAGGTTCAGCTAAAAGTGTCAATACAGTAATGTTATACAGTAACTGCATCTGATTTATTTTTTTACTTTTCTGCTTTGTAAATATGAAACATTGTTTCATTAGTCTGAGAAAACAGTAATGGGCATTGAAATTGTAACACCATTCTTGTCAGTGTTAGAAACTCAGATATAGAGTCACAGGAAAAGAAAGTACACCCTCTATGAATTCTGTGGTTTTACATATCAAAACATAATAATAATCTACTATTCCTTAGCAGGTCTTAAAATTGGGAAAATGCAACCTCAAATGAACAACAACACATGAAATCACCCTCATAACTCAAAAATGGGAGGAGATAAAAAAATAAAATGTTAGATTTAAACTTAGTTTTGATTGTTCAATAAGTGTACAAAATTTTAAGAAAACTGGATTACATGGAGTAAAAAAAATCATCAAAAATTTGATATCTTGATATGGAATGACCCAGTAATATAACTGAGATACCCATCACTGTAAGTCAGGACTGCTTGGTCACACTTCTACAGTGGTGCAACAGTAAAACTGCTAGCACATTTTCAAAGCTCGGCAGGGTCAAGGATGATTTCAAATTGCATGTACTAAAGCAGTGATGGCGAACCTATGACACACGTGTCAGACGTGACACGCAGAGCCCTCACTGCTGGCACGCGCCCCATCGGCCCATTCGCGCTGTTGTTGTTGTTGTTTTTCCCCTATTTGTTCTCCGGCTCCTCTTACAGCTTGTCTCCGCTAGAGCTTGTCTCCGCTACAGCTTGTCTCCGCTGTTAAAACCCGCTGTTAAAACCCCGAATCCTTTCTTGTTCTTGCTGGTAGCCAGATATTGGTTTTTAACCCTTTCTGTGCTGTTTTTTTCTGGCGCTTTGGCAGACTATGATTGGGTGTAACAGCGTTCGTTTTTTAACCCATTCTGTGCTGGTTTTTTGGCGCTTTGGCAGACTGTCGGTGCTGCGTGTTAGTTCCAGCGAATGTATTATTCGTCATTTATTTCTGTTCTCTTCCCCCCCCCCAAAAAAAGCGCAGCAGCTTTGGGGCATCCCCCCCAAAAGCAAAGCAACTTTTGCACCCCCCCAAAAAACCCTCCAAAACTTTGGTCAGCAGCTCCCCCAAAAAAGCCCAACAACTCTGGGCACTTTGTGATAAAAAAGGTTTTTTTGGTTTGGTTTGGTTAAATAATTAGTTTTTTGTTTGTTAAATACAGTTATATATTACAATTATACATTTTTTATTTAAACTATAAATATCACAAAATTATGGTTTTTTTCTTGAAGTGACACGCCACCCAAGTTATGCTCGGTTTTTTGGCGAATTTTGACACACCAAGTTCAAAAGGTTGCCCATCACTGTACTAAAGGATTCTCAGAGTCCCATCCAACTCTCTAATTCTATGATTATATGTGTCTATGTATGGGGGTTGCATTTTAAATACGGTAATTTAAAAGGTTTAAAGTAAATTTTAATTAATTAAACTAATAGCCAAAATCTAATAATAATAATAATAATAATAATAATAATAATAATAATAATATATTTATACCCCGCCCTTCCCGGTTCAGAAACAGGGTTCAGGGCGGCTAACAACAAATTTAAAACACTTAATTATGATACAACATAAAAACAGCATAAAATATAGTATAAAAGCATGAATAACAATAAAATTCAAAGTTCAAAAATCAATTTGGGGGAAAACCCATCCAATAAACATTAGGTGGCGAAATCCTACTTGGGCCACCGAAGTCAGGGGAGAGTTAGCTGTGGGGTCCCAGAGCAGGTAATCTTCATAAAAAGGGGAGGGGAAGGGAAGAGAAGGGGAATAAAAGATTAGGCTAAATTTAAATTGAAGGCTAGGTGGAATAGCTCTGTCTTACAGGCCCTGGGGAAGGAGGTTAAATCCTGTAGGGCCCTAGTTGTTTTGCCCAATTTTTTGGAGTACATTAATGTATATTAAGTGTTGATATTCAGTGATGTTTGTCTCAAGTTTTGACATGCACAATGTTTGTCTACCATTGTTGACACTTGCCAAATCTGAAGACATCCATTGTAACACATGTCACAGTGCCAGACAAGTACATTAAACTTCAGGCTAATTTACTTAACTAGATGCTCATTTTAAGGATACAACAAATAAAAATATTCAGGATTTGTTCAAGAGAAGATTTTAAAAGTATCCAGGTCACAAACCATTTACAGTGCTGGATTAAACCCTGTGGAGGCCCCTAGGTACTCAAAATCGGGGTGGGGGGCTCACAAATTAACTCCAATACATTTTTGTAATTTTCTCTCAAGATCAAATCAAATTTATTTTGATCCATTGTCATGGGGCCCCTAAAAGGCATGAGGCCCGTAGCCTGGTGCCTACTCTGCCTATTTGGTAACCCTGCACCGACCACTTAGGGCACAGGTGGACAAGCTGCATCATAGGGGAAATTTGATCAGACACATGGAAAGTAAGAAAAGGAAAGAAAGACACCTGATAACAGGTAAGTGTACAGAACATGAGAATGTGGGGGTTGGGAACTGAACAGCCTTAGCTCTAAGGACCAGGACACTGAACCTGGTGTAGCAAAAGACAAGAAGTCAGTGCATGTAGCATTTGTTTCTAGAGACCACAAAGCAAATCTGGAGCAAGAGTAGCAAGATGGAACTGCTGTAATATAAGATGTGGGTGAACAAATGTTTGGTCAAAGATGCAAGAAGTGAAAGGGACAGATCCTTTAGATATGCAAAGCAGCAACCAGGATTTGGCAAAGACTGCAAAAGGTTAGAGAGGGGGGGAAAGTAATCCCACTATGCGTCTAAAATTTCTTTGTTCTAGGATAACAGTGGGGAATTATTGCAAACTGCTTCAGACATATTTTTCTACACAAATTAGTATACAAAAATCCAAGCATTCAACAGGTAGACTGAAACATGCTACACCAACTTTTTCTAAACATGCAAGTGTGGCCCAATTACAGCTACACAATATACTGTATATTCCTGCATATAAGACTACTTTTTAACCCAGGAAAATCTTCTCAAAAGTCAGGGGTTGTCTTATACGCCGGGTCGTATTTCTTATATGGTGAGTATATCCCACTCTATATTTTAACTGGAAAAGTTGGGGGTCGTCTTATACTCCCAGTGGTCTTATACGCCGGAATATACGGTATATGGGGATGTGGAATCACCCCTGAATGAGCAGTATGAACATTAATGTCTTCCCTATAGGAAAACTTTAATATCTGAAGTGGCCCTACCAGGACCACTTCAGATCTTGTATTAAAGAATGCAAACTAGATCTGTGAGTGACCTATACAGATGGCACATATTTTACAAACAAGTTCTCCTTCAGACTCAAGAGAAAAGGAAGGACAGAAGGTAGAAAGTTGATTGCAAAAAGTGATTTGGAATTTCCAACAGACCACAGAGGCAACATAAGGAGCAGCACCAATCACTTTTAAAGCCAGCTTTTCGCCAATTGGCTTTTTGTTCTCCTACTAGTATTAGTGTGTTGTTACTTTATTCCTTGACTAAACAAAGGTGGGCTATACATTGAAGAAGGCCTTTTCTTTGACATATAAAGTCCTAAATGGTATGGAGCCAACATACATGAAAGATCAACTTGTCCCAAACAGACCAAACTAAGAGGTGTTTTCACTGTGGGAGGCCTTGTTAGCATTTCTGTTGCCCTAGAACAGGCATGTCAAACCTGCGGCCCTCCAGATGTTTTGGCTTACAACTCCCATGATCCCTAGCTAGCAGGACCAGTGGTTGGGGGAGATGGGAATTGTAGTCCAAAACATCTGGAGGCCCGCAGGTTTGACATGCCTGCCCTAGAAGATTCAAGGCATGGCAGCACATGGAAGAGACTTCTTTCTAGTGGCCTCCAAGGTCTGGAACTCCCTCTCCCAATCTGTGCCTGGCACCTATTTTGCACACATTTCAGCACCATGCCAAGGAGCACCTTTTTACCTAACTTTTGGGGATGGCTGAATCTAGTTTTCCCTTTTGTAACTGATACTGTACTGTGTTTTATGCTTTTTTGTGTAGATCTTATCATATTTTTGTTGTAGCCCAGCCCACAATGGGACACATTGTGAAGAATATGTAACATATATGGTATGTATAAATTACACAGTATAATAAATAATATTTGCAAAAAGATATGTGCATCTGCCAAGCCAAAACAAGGATCCTCCTAGCAGTTTTACTCTTTCTCAGTTCAGCTGCTTGCATAATATGTCGTAAGATTCTCACCTTTTGAACTCTCACATACAGCAGCAGAGATACATAATAGCAACAAGGGCATTTAAAATAAATTTATTTGGTATATTTGTATACCACCCTTTAGGCAAACATCTCCCATGATGGTTTACAACATAATGTTTACAATATAGAAGAGTTACATCCATCATAACAGAACCAGAAAGAAGTCAGGAGTTGAATTAATTCATAGAAATGAAAAAAACATTCTGTTGCAAAAATCTAAAACTTAACATATTAGGGAATGTATGAGTGGTGGAACATTTCACAACAAATAAATGGAAAACAGAGGCCAAGCTGAGGGAGAAGCACCAACAAAAAGTACGTACTCTGATGCCCAGTCAATTAGTGTACTATGAAAAACACACATGTGAACAGTAGCATACACACACACACACATATACAGTGGAACCTCGGTTTACGACTACCTCCGTTTACGAACGCTTTGACGAGCGAACGCCGCAGACCCGGAAGTGTTTACATCCGGGTTCCATGGCGTTGGATGCGCAGAAGCGATCTGCGCAGCTTGCGCATGTGCAGAAGCGATCTGCGCAGTGCGTGTGTGCGCAGAAGCGCTCTAGCGGCACTTCGTGCACATGCAGAAGCATGCCTTCGGCGAGCGAGCAAACGCCTCGGCAAGTGAACGCCTCGGCGGAATGGATTGCGGTCGCAAACCGAGGTACCACTGTATATGTATATACTGAAGTACTGTAATACTAAAGTATATTCCAACAAAGTCAATCACTTGTCTGTAAATAAAACTACTTTCCACATTATATTCATTGGGATCTCCACTTAGAAAGGTTCTTTCAGTTCCTGGTCAAACCCATATATTTTGCATCTTAACCCACACAATACATCCAAGTACTTATGTGGGGGCATTGTTTTGTTTTGTTGTAGCTATTTATTTGTGTTTTTATCTTGTGAACCGCCCTGAGATCTTCAGATTAAGGGCGGTATATAAATATAATAAATAATAATAATGAGCCTCTGTATGAAGTAGAGAGAATGAGGGACCCTTTCTACCCTCCATTTTCCTTTACAAAGAGTGCCAATAAAACAATTGCTCATATTAAACCAGTATTTTGCTCAAGTTGCTATTAGGGGTTGTATTTGCTCCTGTAAGGTAATTTCTTTAGACAAAGAGAAGGCATATCAAATTTAAATGCAAACAAAATCCAAAGCTAGAATTCTCTTTCCTGTGTTAAATTTGGCAGCCGTTTAAGTTACACTTTGCCATCTGCAAAACAACCCTCAAGAGTTAAGACTACAGGAACAAGGGCTGAACAAGCAGAATAATTAGCCAAACTTTAAGCCACCAAAGAATCTCAAACCCCCAACAGTCCCAAGCAATTTGCAGAAGTTACCACTATTCACAGGTTGCATCATTTGTTATTTCAGTGACATTTCCAATCAGTAGTGATATGACTGATTTTGTTTTCATTTTAAATGGTAATGTGACTGCCCTATGACCAAAACAAATGCTTACAATATGCATCGCTGACAGTTTTTGATCATTTGTTTTCAAACAAATATATAAACCCAAAGGAGTAAAATGTGCCATTCAAAATATTCTATAAAGAAAGAACCAATATGCTTCAAAACCAAAGTGCTGATGTTCTTAGGGTTCTGGGACCCTTAACTTAGGCCACATGGTCACCCTCGGACAATGTTCTTTCCCAGGGTTATTCTAGGATAACTTTGCTGTGTGAACAGCCTCTAAGATCAAGTTGTTAAGTGCTACCAATTTCCATACTTAACAGTATACAAATTACTCTGCAGTTTTTAAGATTTCAAAAGGCCCCTTGGGATAAGGACCTCTTACTTGGAACATCAGGTAAGAGCCATAATCAAACAGGATGCTAAAACTTCCATGGATACATCACATGTTATTTCATATCCAACCTATCATATCAGCAGAGCTTATGTGACACCAGCAGGACCATCTGAGGTTACATATCATGTCAAAAAAGTATTGTGGTTCTAATGAGATTTGTTAACCCCAATGGGCAGCCCACCTACACACAATAAGCCTATCCATATAAACCTTTTCCATTATCCCGATCAATCCAAGTTATAAATCAGCAGCATGACTCTTTGTCTATCTGATAATTCTGAAATAGACGTGTGTGAATAATTTAGTGGGAAAAAGTCAGGCTACAGATAAATTATTCCCGGCCTGGGCTCCTCAGGGCTTTAAGAGAAGCATAAAGCCCAACTACATATACCACTCCAGGCATATTGAAAAGAGACAAAACCCACCTCAAGGAGCCGGGCACATTTGACAAGCGATTTAAAAACAAAACAAGTGCTGGAAAGGTAGCAGGTCTATGCTTTGGAGGGGCCAGTCTTTCTGGACTCAGGGGCGAACCCCTGCTGCCAACTCCACGTGTGCACTACCAATGACCAAGGGAAACCAAAGGAAGCAAGAGTTTTGTACCAAAAAAAACAGGACTGCCTAAGACATTGGACACGAGAAGGCAAAGGGGCGGCCATTGTGTTTTGTCCTGGAGGTCCCCCCACCTTGTGTCTAAACCTGGGCCAGTCTCTCGTAGTTAAAGGGCATCTAGTAAACCGGGGTGGGTGGGTGGGTTGCGGGTTGAGAGACCAGGCCCGAGTGCGAGGACACCGCCCCCCCCCACCAACACACACACTTTCCTCCTCCCAAGTCCGGGCTCAGCCAATACGCTGCTTTTCCTGAAGCACATCCTCCCCCTGTTCCCAAAGACCTGGCACCGTCCGTCACTCGCCCTCGGTAGTGCCAGGCCTCCCCGGTCGCCACGCACGGCCCTTGGGAGGCCCCCGCAGGCCCCCGCCCCCCTCTTTCGTCCCGGGCGACCCTGACCAGGCCCGTCCCTCTCAACGGCTGTCACCAGAGCCCCTCCCACAGCCGGGCCCTGCTCCCCTCGCGCCTGCTGGGACTGCCGGACTCCTCCGCTCGGCCCTCCCGCCCCCTCCCCACGCAAACCCCGCCGGGAACCCACCCGCTCGGCCCCGCCTCACACGCACACACCACACGGAGCCCGGTCGCGCGCGTTCACCTGGTGGCGCTGCTGCTCCCGCTCAACGCGCCCGCTCCCGGCCCGCGAAAGAAAGCAAGCAGCTTCGGGCAACAACGCCGCCACGCTCCTTCCTCCTCCTCCTCCGCCGCCGCCGGTTGCCCTGGCGGGAAAGGAGAAGCGGGCGGGGGGTGGGGGGCGGAGGCTGAGGGTGGGGAGAGGTCAGCGCGAGCCCGAACCTCCAGGACACCGACCCTCGAGCCCGGCCGCGGCTCCGCCTCCTCCTCTCCTCCTCAGGGAGGCCACGTGACGGCCCGGCTGCGCGCGCGTCGCCTTGGACCGGGAACGCGCCCCCGGTTTGGGCGGCGGCGGAAGCGCGCTGTTGTATTCCCCCCCCCGCCTTCTCCTTTCCCTCACCGAGGCAGATTGGGCGGGGGGGGGGGAGGTTGGCGCGCGCGGCCGTAGTATCTTCTCTCTAGCGGCTCGGTTAATTTTACAAATCTCAGCGGCTCTGAAAAACAGCAAAGAAATGGACTTGTTTCTCCTCTCACGCGCTCTTAAAGCCAACTTCCTTGCTTGCCGCCTTACAGAGTTAGGAAGCCTCCGTGTGAAAAACGAGTACCTACTGTACAGAGGTCCGTCAAAAAAGAAAGATGCTGAGGGGAGCATTATCCATCTCCCCTTGCCTCAGTTATGCTACAGTCCTGATTCTCTTCAGGGGATCCATGGCTCAGTCCCCTCGGAGCTGTTGTCTTTCAGGATCCCCCACCCTTGGTTCATCCAATCTAACCCACATTAATCCTAGAGGGAAAATTTGTCACAGGCTATTAAACCGCTTTCTCTGTCCGGCAGTAGTCCAATACATACTTACATGTGTTGCTTTTTGTGTATGCAGCACCATCACGCATACCCTCCAATATTTTCTCCCATGAAAATAGGGACGTCCTTTTCCATTATTGTTATTATTATTACTATGGTTGGCTTCCAGTATACAGTATATAGAAAACATAATAAAACATTTAACATTAAAAAACTTCCCTATACAGGGCTGCCTTCAGATGTTTTCTAAAGGTATGGTTACTTGGCTCGGGGCTCGCATGACTCCATACTTTCCAACATTTCTCCAATGAAAATAGGGGGAAAGCAGGACATTCCAGGATCCAATCAGAAACCAGGATGGCTTCTGTAAATCTGGGACCGTCCCTGGAAAATAAGGACACTTAAAGGGTCTGCAACATGGGCTCCATGCATTGTTTATGGGCACCAAGCATTATAGAGTAATGAGAATTTGGCCCTGTCATAAGGCGTCTGCTGTTTATATAGTAGTTTGAAATAGGGGAGGCAACAGAAAAAGTAGAGTGCAAATGGGGGAAACGTGTGCATTCAGTACTTGGGAGTAAGCCCCAGTTGAACTCTGCGGAAATCACACCAGCAAACATGCATAAACATCCACAGGGCCAGACAGGCTCCTGTTTTCTGGTCCTTCCATAAAATCCCCATCTCAGCAGCCTTTTCCATTCTCATAATCATAGCATGAGAAAACATGAGCCTCTATACCACATTTCCTGTATAAGCTATCATTTGCTTCCTTCCAACTGGCCGCTATTGGAACCAGTATCCTGGACTAGACCGACCTTGGCTGATCCAGCCATGAGCCAGTGTGGTGTACTGGTTAAAGTGCTGGTCTCTGCTCAGGCATGAAACCCGCTAGGTGACTTCAGCCCAGTCTCTCAGCCTAACCTACCGCACAGGGTTGTTGTGAGGATAAAATGTAATTATTGGGTTACTAAAATATGTAATTTGGGCTACTGTAATAGAGGGTCAGAGCCAACAGGGACCCACTCCCAGTATCTAGTTCCCAGTGTAGATAATCTACCAGGGGGACTGAATCCATTTCTAGTTCCAGCCAAGTTGTGGATTTTAAATCAATTGTGAGGCACCTAGTAGATTTTTCAGATCAAAAAGCAGGCTATGAATATACAAAATAAATATTTAAACAATGGTTCAGACCTTGGCATGCATAGGCCTCAACCTGCTTGTTTCTACGCTACATAATATCCTTGGGTAGGTGGTGATTTTGGAAAACTCTAAAATAAAAAAGGGAATCAGTCTTGGTATTGACTCTGCTCTTGGTGGTGATAAGCAGGCCTCATTACCTCACATGCTAAAGTGACTGCACCCCAAGTGATTTACTAGTATTAGCCTTGCTCCTGTTCTTATGTGCCAAATGACTGGGACTGGAGTGGCAAAGCTGAAAAACTTGATAGCAGAATCAGAACTACAGTATCTTGAATGGTGCAGTTCAAGACCTGCCCTCATGTTCAGCACCTATAGCCTAGAAATAAGGTATATACAGTATTATGTTGTATCCCACTACAGAGATCAGTCTTTTCAGACCCAGAATGCACTTTCAACCCAAACATGCATGGTGGTAGTGCTCCTGTTGTGATCCACTTTGGATCAGGCCATGACCCACTAGTGGGTCCTGACCCACTGGCTGAACACTAATTTCCTAGATCCACAAGCACAAAGATTCCCGCTTGTGCAATGGATCTTACTCTTACTCTCCTTTCCCCACATGCTCCCCCGCACCCTCCCCAAATCAAGCCCAAATGGCTGAGGGAACCCTTAGAACATATTTAGTCTTTAAAATTATCACACACACGTAACTCCAATGAATTATAGTAGCTTAATCATGTGAGCAATGGGTTTCAAAACTATAGCTGTAGTAAGAGAAAAGCAAAAGAGGATGCAATACCTTTGAGCGTATAATACAAAAAGAAAAGTGTTTTTATTTCTGCCTTTTTGTTATTGGTGGGAAAATGCATGAACATTTTCTTGTCTGTACAACCAAAGTCACAGTTGTGATAACAATGCATTTTGTGTTACTTGTTTCCAAATAAAAACAATGCTATACAGTAAACATGTCAACTTTACAATTTGTATTCATGAACTCTGTTTTTCAAAGTTTACATTGTGTTTTTTTAAAAATCCCTCTTCTTGCAATTTACCTTCTGGTAAAATTAAACTTTAAGCATTTTGGTTCCCAGCAGCAAAGTAAGTTTAGGTGGTGCTTCAGACATTTTACTCAGTGCCTAGAAGATAGGTGGGGGAGTCCACTGAGTATTTTGCTCTTTACAATTCATATGTTGATCAATCGAACACTTCACACTACTGTACAATTTGCTTAGAAGATAAGACACTAAAACAATATGCAGTCAGTCACAGATTAGAAAAGGAGAGGCCAGTTCTTTAGTGCCCTCCTGCAGTAGGTGGGCTAGTTGGACAGATACCAACCTGGTGTCATAGGATGTCAGGTAGATCCAACCCCAGCAGAAAGCAGCTCAGCTTGCATTTGGTACCAAATTTAGTGCTGAATGCAAAGTGTGCTTGCTAAGAAAGAATTGAAATGCATTCTAAGGCTATGATTGCTCGTTTGCAAGCACAGCTCATCCCACTTTCTGAACCTATGTAGTGGCATGGTAAATCTGTGTGCGTGTGTCAGGGTGTGTGTGTGAGAGTGTCAGTGTGTACATGTGCACTCTGTTGCCTCCTCAGAGCAAAAATATGGATATATCCCTTCAGTTCATCTTATCTTCCCTTGCTGCAGAAATCCACACAAGTGTTAACACGTATACTGTATGTGGAAATAGCTCTAAGGGATCCATTGTAAAACTTCTGACTAGTAATCTTCTATGGCTTTGTATTCATGAACAAGTTTCTAATTTTTTGGTCATTAAGACAGGCAAGTGTATATGGAGGAAGGATCCCTTATATCAGGGATCTCTCAAAATCTGTACAAATCAGTTTCTGTATACTCTATGCACTAAGATGCACTAAACCTTGCTCCTGATGATGGAGGCTTGGCCATGCAGTGTCAGGGTGTTCAGTTTTGCCCTCACCAGACAGCTGTCCCCAGATGGAGCCCTACCCTTTCCCTGAAGAAAAGTGAATGACACTCAGGAACAGAAGCAGGGTGAAGACTCCATTATCTATGTCCCAGACTGAGTCTCACTCTGTACAGCCCCACTGCTTCATCTCAATCGCTCTATCCTAGCACCCGAAGAGGACCCCAATATGGCAGACCTGCCCTCCCCACCAGGGAAGAAGGGGTGAGGAAAGTTCTACATCAGGAACAAGGTGAAGGGGGAGACTGACATTGGGATCTGCTGCTGCTGTGAATCCTGCAGCCTTGGGCAGTCACATCACCCTGCCTCATTCATGGACTGGCCCTGGACTTTGATACATACATAAGGCAGACTGTAAGCATATGTTGGCACATGCAGCCAGTGGCGTAGCGTGGGTGGGGGTGCCACAGGGGCTATTGCCCATGTGCAAAATTCTTAGGGCTGCAAAATTTCTGCTCCTCACTTGTCTGAGGCCTTGAAGCCGCTGAATTGCAGTGCCTGCATGGTGTTTAAGGTGGTGTGGAAGGAATCCCCTCATTTTCTCCTCTTCTTGCGCCCTCTTGTGGAGGCAGGTCACCGCTTGTCCCCAACCCCTCCTTTTCCAGCACCCTCCAGCCATCCCTCTGCACTATGGCTAGAAAAGGCTGCATGCGCTTTTGCCGGGGAAGCACCGCAACTCCAGAACTTCACGTGGGGTATGCGTTTATGTGTTCCGGGTTTGTTTGTTTTCTGAGGAGAGGGCACAATACTTGCCTTGCCCCGGAAGCTGGCAACCCACACTACACCACTGCTTGCAGCTTGGTTGATGTTGTCATACAAACATCCAAAAATCTCATGTAGGCCATTTAGCGACTTATAACAGAACAACTGAATGAGCCCTTAACTAGTGAATGATTGTAAACTACATTGAGGTCATCAAAGGATAGTTAACATTCAAGCATAAAGCAGGAGCAGTGATGGCTTCTGCAGTCTGTTTGTTCATTTATACCTCCAACATTAGGAGGAGCCATTCTTCGTATTAAGTTGGTTTTCTGTCATGTAAATGTGCACATGAACAAGACAGTATTCATTCAATTCCAGTTCATGGGATATAAGATCTGGAGCACCAGCATAGCTATTAGCCGATATACATACAGAATATGTACAGTAGCCATAGGTACAATAATGTGATGGAGGAAAGCAATAAAAGTTATGCACTGGTTTAATGTGAAATCAGTATAGGGGAGATATTTTTGTGGGTGTGCATTTAATATGTCAAGTGCTGTGAAATTACATTTTGTCAGGGAGGGAAGTTGTTCAAAAGCTTAATGGAAGGATTCCGTACGCAGATATAATTTTTATTTATTAATGGAGCCAGAGTTTTCTCTGTGATTTATATGGTGTAGAACTGTGAATTTGCTTTCACATTCAGAAGAGGCCTTCATGCAATCAGTGAATACATGGCGGTGGGTGGGATCATTTACTCCACGGGTGTCAAACACAAGGCCCGGGGGCCAAATCCGGCCCGCCAGACCTCGTCATGTGGCCCGCCGAGTGCCCCAGCCAGCGGGACCCAGCAGCAGGACCTTGCTGCTGAAGCGCCGCGCCGACAAAGCGCCGACAAACAGCTGGGGCGGGGGGGGGGGTAGAAAGGCGGCCGGAGCAGCGCTGCGTGGAGCGCCCCGAGCCACAGCAGGAGAAGGAGGAGGCAGCTTTGAATCCTCCTCCTCCTGCCATGGCTCGGCGCCTGGAAACGGCTGCTGCTGCTGCACAGACAAAGCACCCAGCAGCGCCGCGTGGAGGAGGAGGATTCAAAGTGCTACAGAGCACTGCTGCATCCCAGAGGCTCGGGACTCTCTGCACGGCGCTGCCGGGCACTGACCCGGCAAGCCGCCTCCTCCTCCTCCTGCCGCTGCTCAGCCTCATGAACGTGAGCTCAGCAGCGACTCAGCCTCACGAACGTGCAACTCTGAGGCTTTACGCACTTCTCCTAAAACGGACACCCGCTGCCTCACGCTGCCCGGGAAATGCTTTTTGCCCCTGGGTTCCTTCGCGCTCTTTTCTGGCGCTGAATCAAGGCGGCGACCCCCCCTTCCCTTTCTTCCTTCCTCTCTCTCTCTCGTTCTTATTCTTTCTTTCCCTCTCCTTCCTTCCTTCTTTATCTCTGTCTTCTCTCCCTCTTTCTTTTTCTTTCCTTCTTTATTCCTTCTTTCCTACTCTTCTTTCTCTCACCTCTTTCCTTCCTCTCTCCCTCCTGCTCCCTCTTTTCTTCCTTCCTTCCTTCCTTCCTTCCTTCCTTCCTTCCTTCCCATCTTTCTTCCTCTCCCTCATTCTTATTCTTTCTTTCCCTCTACTTCCTTCCTTCTTTCTCCCTTTCCGTCTTCTCTCCCTCTTTCTTTTTATTCCCTTCCTTATTTCCTACTCTTCTTTCTCTCCCCTCTTTCCTTCCTTCCTCTCTCCCTCCCACTCCCTCTTTTCTTCCTTCCTTCCTCCCTCCCTCCCCTCCCTCTCCCTCTCCTCAGAAACATAGGATGCTGCTTTATACTTCTGGCCCTTAAACCCTGGAACCAGGAGAGCAGCTCCAGTGAGTCAACCTCAGCCAGTCCCTTTGGTGAACGGTGGTGGCTCACTGGCAGAACATCTGTCCTGCATGCAGAAGGACCCCAGCATCTCCAGGTGCTAGTAGCTCTGCAAAGGTCCTGCATGAAACCCTAGCGAGCCTCCACCACCCAGTGCAGTTACCAAAAATCATTTTTCAATAAATTGTACAATAATTGTACATTTGAATATCTACTTGCTATTATTCTGACTATGTTTCTGCTTTCAGAGCTAGTTATTACTTACATTATTACAAAAAACAGTAATAATTGAATGCAGTGACAATAATTTATGATAATAAAGAGTGGACACATAGTCCTACAGATAAAGCCGGCCCTTTGAGGGTGACCAAACTGCTGATGCGGCCCCTGATGAATTTGAGTTTGACACCCCTGATTTACTCCGTTCACTCCACCAGTGCACATTTTTTAGCTGAAGCTGTGCCTGCAGCTGTACACACATTGGCTCTGTCAGCACACTCAGGGATCCAGGCTCCCACATCAGGCAGATAAAGCCCACACCAATATAGCTCCCAACATGTAGGGCTCCCTGTGCATACCTTCCACTGAAGATGTGGAAGCTGAGGGCAGAATGCGCTGCTGTGGCATGCGCCCTGCCTCCATGCGTTCACTGACTGTCTATTTCACATCAAGAGAGTTGTTCTGATGTACCAACTATCATCTACACCGAGAAGTGAAATATTTTTACATGTCTCAAAGTGCTTCCGATGTGGGGTCCTCTAGATTGATTTCTGACATAATAAACTGAGTGTGTCGGCACCCATGTCTAGAAATAATCTGGAACAGTTGCCCATGTCTGTTTGTGTATTTGCCTCTAGTTTTAATAAGCAGCAGTTGTTCTTCTGCTTCACAAATCAGCCTAAGACAGACCGATTGGAGGATGTGTAAAAGTAACTTTGGGTACATCTTCCTTGACACCAACAAAATCACTTGGGTAGGAGACTTTCAGTGTTATGCATAAACTACATTACTATTGATGGTGTACCTTTTTATTGCCCAGAACTTTGTTTTTGTCCTAGATTCTATTGTATTTCAGTGAAACACTTTCTTTGTATCTCTTTAGCACTTTGTAGGCTATGTTGTTGGCAATTCAGATGAACTGGGTAAACTTTGCAAGAGCTGAGCAGCTGGGTCATATCTGTTTACAAAAAACTCCACTTCGAATTTATAAAGGGAAGTGAGATAAACTTGGCAAGAAGTCAGCTACAAATCCATAAGATTAGAACTTAAAATATTTTTCCTGCCCCGTTAGTATTTACAGCCAAGCCTTAAAATGCATTAATATGAACTGTCTTAATATTTTTGTTCTTAGTTTACATTTGAGAACGACAATGGGGGGGGCTGAGTAATATGCAATGTCTTGATCTAGTTTTATTATCTGTCTTTTCAGCATAGATTAAGAAAGAAACTAGTACACTGGGCCAAGGCAGAGACAGTGAATATGAATGCATATGAGCCTAAATCTTCTGCTTGGGGGGCAGGCGGGTCTCCTCACCCCCATGTTTTGCCAATTGTTTTTCAAAGTTAATGATTTGAAAATTGCAGTTAACATAACATTTAGGTGAGAAGGGATTGCCCCTTTGTTTATTTTGGTTATGTTGGGCCTTGATTGCCATGGTTTTGCCCAATAAATGCAACAATAAGTTGAACTGCAGCACTATGGAAAGCCATGATTTCGGTTAAATTATTCAGTAGAAGATTACACTGAATCTGCCTGAGTTCTTTCTGCATTAAAATTTGCAATGTTATTACGCTGATAGAGCTACTATGGACAGTAGCATGAGAAAACTGAAGCTCAGCTTTCCCCCAGTATAAATGTATGTAGCATTATAATCCAGATCCAAAGTTGAACTACATAAATGTATTGTGTCAAAACACAATAGGGGGAACCTACAACTTGTTGAAGTGACTGGCAAGATACCATAGCACTGATGCCACCAAGAGGACACCGTTGGGGCAGAGAGGCAAAATCAGAATGAAAGAATCTTTCATTAATATGTGCAGAGGAGCCGATATCCTATTAGAACATGTATGCTGGTACAAATCATTTGACTCACAGGGAACATCTGAGAATGCCTGGGGCTAACTTAACTCAGTGTTCTTATTCTCTATTCATCTACTTGAGAAGGAATCATTCAGAAACGAGAAAGTTGACTAGTACAGTATCAGAAATAAATGCACTGGATACAGAAATATCTTTGCCTCATCTTCTCAGGTGAATACAGTGGTACCTCGGATTACAGACGCTTCAGGTTACAGACACTTCAGATTACAGATACTTCAGGTTACAGACTCCACTAACCCTACCTCGGGTTAAGAACTTTGTTTCAGGATGAGAACAGAAATTGTGTGGCGGCAGCAGAGGCCCCATTAGCTAAAGTACCCCAGGTTAAGAACAGTTTCAGGTTAAGAACGGACCTCCAGAACGAATTAAGTTCTTAACCCAAGTTACCACTGTACAAAGGTACCATTTCAAGAGCACTCAAACCAGTATGTGTGGCCCTAGCACACAGTGAAGCTGAAACATGCATGACAAATATACGTATTGGGAGGTGAAATGCTGGATCAGCCATTGTTTACCCTTTTTTTTAATGAGTCAGGCAGCCTTCCACTTTTTTAAAAAATCAGCCTGTACACACACACAGAGACACACAGACACACACACACACCTCTGTGTTTATCCTTTCCTTACAGGGGGGGGGAGGGACTGAAAACATTATTTTAAACTGCAGAAGTGTTCCAGAGATTGGAGAAGACGTTGCTAATGATGTCACATATATTAGCCAATAAGCACTCACCACAGATAAGATTTTTCTCATTCAGCCCATTCAGACTCAAACCTGTGAAACTGCGATTCTTTCTTTGCCTTTTTTTTTTTTAAAAAAACTCATCTCAAAACAGAAGTATGTGTATTTACAGAGGAAGGAACCTGTCACCACGCTCTCAGAACAGTACATTTGTACACAACCAGTGGTTTGCTTCCTGAATGTTCCCAGTGCTTAGTTTAGAAATATCTCTCTGTGCATTAAATGGCTGGACTCAACCATTGACAGGGTGCTGCTGAAATTAAACCTATTCCCTGTGCTCATATTATAATAGTGCCTGAGATTCTTTTAACTCAAGTTCATAATAACAAAACAAAACAAGAAAAGACTTAAGGTCTGTATTGTGCCTTTGTCAGCCTTCATTGCTGCATTGGTTTTAGCATAGAAGTGCAGAGGGGTCTATTCAGCAATGGAGAAACCAATAACAAACACTGTTTGTTCCGCCTCAGGGGGAACGATAAAGGGACTGTTTGGGAACATGCACAATGTGTTTTGGAAAAAGCCTTATTTCGTGAACAAACCCATCTGGGAGTTGCTATAATATTGTGGCTCCAGCTGCATCCACACTTCTTGGGTCCTTCACACCAATTATGAAATTGTTGGTTCTTCTGGCTCCATGAACAAGAGAAAGGACCTCGATTTTGCTCACCGGCTGACCAATGCTTGTGAAGTACTTGATATCTTCTTCAGGAAACTCACCTGGTGGAGAGTTTTTTTAGAAAAGATTAGTTTTATTGAAAGGCTTTGCAGCAGTCCCCATCAAGGTGCTGATCCATGTGCCAACTGGTACACAAGGAAGGCAGATCCCTGGATCCACCCTTTCCCCCATTATGCAGAGGAATCATGTGCAGTCTTGTGTATGTAGAACATCTGTGTCACCATGTTCACGTTTCCTACCTGTAGGATCAGGGCACAAGTGCTTTAAAAGAGTTGTAGGGCTTGGTGTAATAATTAAGGAAGAGAAAATTTGCTTAGGTACCTAAGCTAAATAACAGGAAAATGGGACACTAAATATGCATTTGACTCCCTTGACCATACAGTTGTTGTTGTTGTTGTTGTTGTTGTTGTTGTTGTCCGACTCTTCGTGACCCCATGGACCAGAGCACGCCAGGCACTCCTGTCTTCCACTGCCTCCCGCAGTTTGGTCAGACTCATGTTGGTAGCTTCAAGAACACTGCCCAGCCATCTCGTCCTCTGTCGTTCCCTTCTCCTTGTGCCCTCCATCTTTCCCAACATCAGGGTCTTTTCCAGGGAGTCTTCTCTTCTCATGAGGTGGCCAAAGTATTGGAGCCTCAGCTTCAAGATCTGTCCTTCCAGTGAGCACTCAGGGCTGATTTCCTGAAGAATGGATAGGTTTGATCTTCTTGCAGTCCATGGGACTCTCAAGAGTCTCCTCCAGCACCATACAGTTAGGGGTGGTCAAACAACAGCCCACGATTCTGATCTGGCCTGTCAAGTTTTTGCAGGGGGAGGGGGCAGTCACAGCCCTATTTACCAGTTGCAACAGCACTGAATAATAAAGCACATTTTCTTTTCCACCTCCATTTAGTGCCCAAGTGCCATGATGGGGAGGAAAATACCTTCCCTTATTCCTCTGTTGATTTTACCTGCCTTTCTGCTGTTGGAGAGCAGATCGAAGTGCTTTACAAACATGAAAGAGAGCTTGGACCCCCCCCCCAAATTTCTTGAGTCAATGCTCAGGAAAACATGGTAGCAGACTGAAGAGCTCGTTCCCGTTTCCAGGGGAAAGGCCATAGCTCAGCGGCAAAGCTTTTGCTTTGCTTGCAGAGGGTCTGAGGCCCAATCCCTGGAATATCCAAGTAGGGCTGGGAGAGTCTTTTGCCTGAAATCCTGGAGAGCCACTACCAGTCAGTTCCATGTTAGATGGACCAATGGCCTGACTCTGCATAAGGCAGATTCCTATGTTCAATCTGCCCACATTGCAGAAAAGGAAAGGTGGCTTATGGTGACATAAGCAAAAGAGCAGAAGCACTGTTTCCACTTCACCAAAGTACTGGCATACAGTTTCCTTTTCAGCTTCTGCAATGTAGTCAGATACAAAAATATTCTCCCATCTTACTACAGCCATACGATGAAGTTCAACAAACCATGTCAAGTTGAGGAAAAATTACAGAGTACCGTAATCTTAGATATCTCATGGGGAAACCCTCACCCTGTTTCACTTGTGTCTGAAATCACAGAGGTGAAATAACAGAAGTCCAGACTTCGAAGATCAGTGATTCATACTTACTGTCAACTTCCAGGATATTAGACTGAAGTTGAGGATGAAGCCGGCCTAGTGAAAGACTCTCACTCAGGTTCTTGTTGTAGGTCAAAACGTTTACTAAAACCTGTTAAAAGATCAGACAAAGCAGATGCTAAGGTTTTTGATGAATTGTTCGTGATGGAATCTTGAGTCTTGTTCAGATACTCAAAGTGAAGACGCAGGAGCATGGCTGACACACCTGCCTTCCACCTGTTCGTGGGTATGTCTGCATAGTGGCTTATGCTTCTGGACCCCTACCTATGTACGCATCAGTTATGTGATCTGTACACTAGAAGAAATAGGGTGTATGGATCACAGTATTGGTTTCTGCACCAAATCATCATTCAAGAACATAAGAAGAGCCTGCTGGATCAGACCAATGACCTGGTCTGTTCTCACAGGGGCCAACCATTCTTCAAACATGTTCTCCAATGTCTGGGAGTCAGCTATGCTGAAGGGATGGCATTATAGTCATGATCACACACTACATTTATGCATCCACTATGAACTTATTCCCTCTCCCAAAAAAAGATAAAGGGCTTTAACTGCATAGAAGTACTTAAGACCAGTGCTATTTTTCTAGAGAAAGAGGTGCCAGAACTCACCTCCCTTGTTCTCTTATAATGGCAATGGCACCCATCTGAGAGGTGCCGGAACTGAGTTTCAGCAAATTCCAGCTGAAAAAAAGCCCTGCTTAAGACTATTATGGTGGTCACATGCTGACACTGAGTGATAGTATTAAGTAGCACAGTTCAAACCACTTTTCACAGTTCAAAGCCAGTTTACCACTTCAGTAGAAGCTGGGCCCAAAAGAACTGTAGTGCCACCCCAAGGCATTTTACGGTCAGAAGCAGAATCAATATGGTGCTTATACCACACGCAAACACACATGTCAATGGTTTTTTTTAAAGTGTTTTTGCATCAACTCAGACATTTGTTCTTGCCTTCATCTATCCCCTCCCCACCCACCCTGCACCTGGCAGGGTTGGTCCTAGAGACCCAGTTCTTTCTCTTGGTAAGAAAGGATATTATATTGCAAGCATGCAGCAGTGCTCAAAAGACTGACCTGTGTTATGCTGCTCAAAGCTTTGTCGCCACCGTTGGCTCCCAAACAAAGGTAAGTCCCACACATCCCTTCTGATGGCCGGACAACAGTGGGTAGCAAGAAAGACAGCGGCCTTTTCCCAGGCTGAATAAAGTTCCTCTGCAGGAAAAATAATTTTGCAATACACTATTAAATATACCAATAGGAGCCTTTCTCCCTCAAGCTTCTGTTTCCTTGAATTTCTAAGGTAATAAATACCATTACCCAATTACCAGATAGGCTCAAATCAGCCTTTTTCAAAGAGCTGGGCAAGATAGCACTTTTTAATGGTATTTGGAAGACATCTTCAGAAACCTCTCTCAAAATGCTATTTTGCAAAGCACTTTGAAAGGGCCTTCTGAAGATCTGAGTCAGCTGGCTGTTGGATCTTCAGAAGCCCTTTTCAAAGAGCTATTTTGCACAGCTAAGAGGTTTTTACTTGCAGTACACCATGTTTTCGGTTGAGCCATATATGATGTCAGGTGTACAGCAAGTGGGAGTGGTTTGGTCAAAATGACCTCAGGAGCCAAATGGGGAAGCCAAGCAGCCCTAATTAGACTCATGGGCCAGAGTTTCCCCACCCCAGTCTTTCACAGCACGCACCCAGATAATATCACATCACATTTATCTAACAACATTCATGGCAGGAAATTCAAGGCTCTTTATGGGAAAATGTTTATAGTAGACGCACATTGGAAAGTCAAGAGGCTCTGAAAACAGGGGTTTTCCTGGTTAAGAGCTAAACTTGCCAGCTTGGCTCTAAAACCACACACACTGTGGCAAATAAAGGGCTCCTAGAAGATCCAGGAGTGGGACCCAGGTGGCGCTGTGGGTTAATCCACAGAGTCTAGGGCTTACTGATCAGAAGGTCGGCGGTTTGAATCCCTGCAACGGGGTGAGCTCCCGTTGCTCGGTCCCAGCTCCTGCCAACCTAGCAGTTCGAAAGCACATCAAAGTGCAAGTAGATAAATAGGGACCGCTCCGGTGGGAAGGTAAATGGTGTTTCCGTGTGCTGCTCTGGTTCTCCAGAAGCAGCTTTGTCATGCTGGCCACATGACCCGGAAGCTGTCTGCGGACAAACGCCTGCTCCCTCGGCTTATAGAGCGAGATGAGCCCCACAACCCCAGAGTCGGACACAACTGGACCTGATGGTCAGGGGCCCCTTTACCCCTTTACCTTTTAGAAGATCTTAGTTATCTGATGGATACATGCACTTCATCAATCATTGGTGCCATGCTTGCATACACTTACTATTCATTTCACTATTCGTGTCAGACTAATTCATAATTTATTACCAAGCCAGAAGATGAATGGCCTTCTGTTTCATTCATCCAAGAAAAATCCAGCATCTGACTGTTTAGAAGGATTCCAGAAGAAGTCATTATTCCACTTCCAAATGGCCGGTTCAAGGAACTGGAAAGGGATATACACAAAAGTTTGTGAGAATCCAAATCCACAAAGAGTTTCACCTGCTGCCCCAGAGCTTATGGTTCTCAGGCTCTTTGTTCTTCCCACTTCCCTAATACACCCTTGCTCATGTTTGAAACACCTTAGGAAATAAAAAGAGTCCTGCTGGATCAGACCAGAGCTCAGACTAATCTGTCATCGTTTTTTTTCACCAGATGCCTATGGAAAATCCAGCAGTAGGGTATGAGGGCAGTAGCTCTCCCAGCAACTGATATTTGATGTCATATTGCCCCTGGAAATTCATCCATCATGACTATGAGCCATTGACAGACTGATCATCCATCATTTTGTCTTATCGTCCTTTAAAGCCATCTATGGCTGCATTCACACTGCAGTTTATTCAATTTTCCCAACGCTTCCCTAGCTACTAATTTTCACATCATATCCAAAATTCACATGACATAAAAACCGCTTTCTGAAATATAGTGGAATATAGTGCAAGTTTAGTGCACCATGTTATTTGCTTTTTAGAACAGAGCTCTCACTCCCAGGTGCTGAATTTTGCTAAAATCCACCTAATTATAAAGCATTTGGTTAAAAAAATCTTACTCCCTCTTTCTAAGGGAATGTCCACAGCAGCATTTCATTCCAAACAGGGAAGCTTAGCTCAATTATTTGTGCCAAAAGAGAAATGGATGTGCAAGATCAAAAATACAAGTGGAGAGAAAATGAAGCTCAGAAGGGTGGGACCAAAGAAGTCCACATAGTAATGTTTAGGAAAATATGATTTATTGGCTTTAGAAGTTGTCACAGGTGCGGTAGCGGCTACTCTAGAGTAACGACTCCTCACAGCGTTGCCTTTTCATGCTTTTATTAAGTGCACACTATTTACAGTGTAGAGTCAGTACTATGTACATGTTGTCAGTCTAGGTCAGAACCTCCAAATGGAGATTCGCGCGTCTTTTTCCAGCAAAGTAGTCTGGGAATACTGAATCTCCGCCCCCGTCGCTTCTTGCACAATTCCGGAACCGGCGGGAGCGGTCTTCTTGCCGCGCTTTCCCTGCTTCCCCCTTCCTTTCCTAAGTGGAGCAGTGGCTCTGCTACTCTGCCTGAGCCATGCCCTCTACTTCCTGATTCCCCGCTGGAGACATCCCCCTCCCCGCTCCCACTGGCGCTGGGAGAAGAGCTTGTGCTTAAGATGGGAGGAGGCTGTCTGTAGCTTCTGTCCCTCACAGAAGTTTTCTGGGTTTTTTTTCTTTTTCTTTTGGTTTCTTGTTTGTTTGCTGCTTTTTTCTTTTTTGGGGTGGTAGTTGTATTGTCTTTGGTGTGTTGTTTTACTCTGTTTTATTATAAAATGAATTAAAAAATTGGGGGGGGAAGAGACTGGAAAAAAACAAGTGGAGAAGGAGACAAAATGGTCGCCATCCCTTGAAAAACTATTGAAAAATAATCATGGAACAGACTGTGGACAAAAGCACCATACAAATCCATATTGGCAACAACCAGGGAACAACAACTAGGTGCATGGCTGTAACTTAGCACCTAGATGCCTAGCGTATATAAACCGAACATTTCTCCCATGTACCTATTGGAAAGGATGAACCACTACAGGGACATATCAGAACATGTAGTGGGGGGGGGGGTCCAAAAACATAAAATTTATGGGGGGGGGTATTTACAAAAACATCTTGGGTTACAAGGCAGACAGTCCTCATGACCCCAGGACTAGCTCTACTAAACCTGTAGTCACAATATATTGCAAATTAGAAATGAAATAGTTATAACACATCTATTAACCGCTACAAGATCAACTATTGCCAGGGCATGGAAATCATTAAAATCAATAACTAAGGACCAATGGTATAATGCAATTTGGCAAACAGCATTAATGGAAAAACTGACAAAAAAATTAAAGGTAGCAGGAGGCCAAAAGAAACAAGATAATTTTTATGCAGTCTAGTGTGACTTTATTGATTACACAAATAATGAGGCATGTGGTAGAACAGTACCCATAGTTTGCAGCACAGTCTGATGTGCATCAAGTATATATTTTGTTTTATTTTTTCCCCTCCC